>NC_136601.1:15406480-15436480 GCF_910589615.1 Taurulus bubalis
ACTGCTTTCTGCAATTTTGACTGAAACCAGGAAACCTCCTAAGGTCAATGGTGCTGTGGCTGAAAGTGTGTGAGGTGAGCTATCAGCCACTTTGACTGAATTTAACAAGCTGAGAGACATGTCAGCCAAAGCAAACACTCACTCAGAACATACTTCTCTTGTTTGTTGACCATACTCTTTTCACAAAACACACACATTATAAGATGTGGAATTCAGTGGGAGCAATACAACTAGCAGCTCTGTGGCTTTAGGCACAGCCTTGCCTTGAGTTAGTTACTACTGTGAGCCTGCTAACATACTCAATGAGTAACTGCAAAATACAGTTTTCACAACAGACATTTTGGCTTGTCATAGCATAAAAAGCACAGGTGTAATTGATGACATTATAAATGACTGCATTCCATTTAGGTGATGCTAATGTGCAATGGATACGATTAATTTTGGTCCCTTTCTATTTATCGTCTCACATTCCAGTGAGCCAGCATGCACAATACAAGGGCCTTGGCCCACCTAAATGGAACAGGGCCATAATAAATGTTACTATTTACCCATCCAATGAATTGCCACCTTAACGTGGTGGTGGGGGTTGTGTGCCCCAGTGACCCTGCATGGTCATGACAACATGACTGAGGGTAAAAGGACGGGCGGTTCAGTGCGACGTCAGCAGTGATACCAGCGTTGCACTGGGTCGTTGTGGTGAAGAGGGAGCTGAGCTGGAAGGCAAAGCTCTAAGTGACCAACCTATTATGAACTTTTCAGGAAAACATTTAGCACTCTGGAAAACTAGAAAAAGAGGTCACTTCACGTTAAACATATACTTTTGAGAAAAGATTATAATTCATAAAAAGCATTTGACCCCTCCAAGATCAACTTTGTATTAAACATTTTGTTAAATGCCAGGAGTGGATTAGACTACACGATAAAATTATTTTAAGGGTATAAACTAAACTAAACTCATACGCAATATTTTAAGATACTTTTTTGGGCAGTATAAGACGGCTGGAAAGGGGGAGAGAGGGGACTTTGACATGCACGACCGACTACCAAGGTGCTGCTGTCTGTTAAGTCATTATAACCACAGGAAGGTTTATACAATATATATAGTACATACGACTCAACAGAATAGTTGCAAATGACCATCATTTATTCAAATTGTTCTCACTGAAGTTCAGACTACGGAATGGTTGCCATATTTTATGCAAATAAAACAAGAAAACCGCATTAATAATACAAAAATAACAAGCTCAATTACTGACATGTCAATCACACATCTAAGCTGCTGCACAAGGAAGAACATTATCTAATATTTGTTTCAACAAATTCTCAGCAGTTCATAATTGAGCCTTTTAACAAGATATAATGATACAATTAGAGTTACAACAGGGAAACATGACATTTGCGGGAGCGAACGGCAAAGCAACCAAGACAATTAACCGTTATTTAGTTACAAATTTGTAATTTTAATTTGACTATAGCTTCACATTAATATTTAGGTGACATTTAAAACACTCTGCTTTTGGGTTGCAACCAAGCTACACTGCTTAACTAACTAAACTATGCAGAAAGTGTTGGAAGAGTCTTGATAAATAACATTAAACAATACTTTTCTTTTGCTCACTCTGCGTACAAAAATAAGTCAAATCAAATCGTCAACAATTTATTTGATAGTCAAGTAATCACTGAGGTACGTTTTTGACTCTTTACAATACAAAATAAGCAATTTGACAATGTTACCTTGAGCTACGCGATCGCTCTATTACTCAAATCGATTACTTGATCAATCAAATTAAATGATCAATTTCATTAATTAATAATGGAAATAACTGCTGTTTTCCATAAATGTCATATTGTGGGAGAATACCAAAATGATTTGCAATATTGACTTTAGTATGGTATATAAGAAATACAATTTACACAACGTTGCAGGAGAAATATAAATTTAAAGATTATTTTAAAACTGGGGTCAGGACCCTCCTGCACTCTGTGGGGTCGTAGAAAAGTGGTCTCATTGTTATATGGTAAGTCATTATTTAGCATATTGAGATTATTTTATTATAATCAGTTTCTGTAGCTACTGCAAGGAGACACCATAGTGCTTCTTTGGTGTTTGAAAATCTGGGTGCAAAAGTGAATTCAACACTAGAGATTATAAATAATATCAGAGCTTTTTAAAATTGACATACTGCTAATTAGCACTGACCTTGATAACTGGCTTTGGTCATATTCACAGACTATTTGTTTTTTGTGTGTTGTCCTTGTGATTCAATTTCTTTTATATTATACACAAAAAAAATCAAGAAAGAGAAGACATTTCTGAAAATGTAATTGGTTTTGTTCACATCAGTAGTTTGCCTTATGCTGCTCATCGATGTTTGCAACAATATAAGATTAGTGGTCAAGAGGGGTAAATTATGTGTTAAATGAGGGCAAGCAGGTTAGGGCTAGTAAGACTTTTTCTGTCTGTAAATTGGACCCTTGGGCCCTGAAAAACGGAGTGCATCTTCGCTAGTGAGCCACGAGGGGCGCTGCTGTTCATCCAACCAAGGACGCTTCACGGGATATTCAAAGTTTATGCAAGGCTTGCAGCACACCAAGGACCGGCGGAGGGAGGAGTTGAACAGTAGTTTTCATTCCAGAAAGAGTGTGCAAGTTGGCAAAAATAAATTACTCTTGGGCTCGCCACATGCTGGAGGTGTGATAAAGCACCTTGTTCCTTAATTTCACTGCATTTCTCGTGGAGCTGTAAGCGGGCCTGTCAGCGCTCCCCGAAACCTCATCTCACACAGCGGAGTGTGTGGTGTCGGGGAGTTCTCAGAGCACCAAGTAAAAACAAAAGTAGGGGAGCAAACACACAATGTGAGAGGAGTTGAGAGAAAGAGAGACATAGAGGAGGAAAGAGAGAGACATAGAGGAGGAAAGAGAGGAGGAGAGTTGTGTGTGAGTGGGAGAGAGCGAGAGCGAGAGAGAGAGACCTCGGGGGAGAGGGGGGGGAGAGAGAGAGAGAGAGAGAGAGAGAGAGAGAGAGAGAGAGAGAGAGAGGAGGAGAGCTCCGTCTCTCCCGGTGCACTTGGCAGTCTAGTTGCGGGCTGCTGTGCTGTTGCTGTCGTGGCGTGGCTGGTCGCGCCAGGCGGGGAACTTCACCACACTGGAGCCCGGAGTCCCACTCTCTCACCTGCGCAGTTCGGAGCTGCCATGGGTCTCTCGCCTGGATTTACTGTCCTAATTATTTTACCGGCCTTTCTGCTGCACACCAGCGGCCTTTACATCGCCAGTAGCGTTGGTAGGTACAGTAGGGTTAAACGTGGTCAGTGTTGATGTTGTTACGGATCTTGCTGGTCTCTCATCAGCAGGGCTGCACGGGGCTCTCCGTGCGTCGGGAGCTCAACGTAGCGGCACAACATTGTTTCTCGTGCTTGTGTTTCTTTTCTTCTTTCTTTTACATGCTTTTTGCTGCTTTTGCAAAAAAAAAAAACTAACATTCTAGGATGCATTTGCAACTTCTGTGCGTCTTGCTTGTGGTGCTTTCAGGGTCTTTCTGGAGGTCTGCGCGGTGCAAGTGCAGTGTTGGGATTTGCTTTCTCCAATCCAGGGGGGTAGTGTTATCTGAGGTGTAAAGGGGCATCGGATGCACTGGTTTACTGTCGGATTTAGCAGGGAAGTAGTCTAACATTATCTGATTCTGCCGCTGTCGCATCTATCGATCTGTCACAGGACGCTGGAGTCGGATGTCAGCCTATTGATCACACTATTATCAAATCATCCCTCTAACATGTGAGCGAAAGAAATATGAACAGTTTGTTTTAGATTTAATCAGTCAGCAGACTTTCTAAATTCGATATGAAAGATGGAAAACGTGGTAAAAAGAATAAGAAAAAAAAGAATAAGACATAATATCACATGCACCTGAGGACCACATTTAGTTGATAGCCTTATTGTCTTTGACTGTGATGCATTGACACCTTATTATGGCCTTGGCTCTGCGGTGTGTGTGTGTGTGTGTGTGTGTGTGTGTGTGTGTGTGTGTGTGTGTGTGTGTGTGTGTGTGTGTGTGTGTGTGTGTGTGTGTGGTGGGTCGCCTTTAAAATGCACCTGTGTTTTCACTGCATGAAATGCTCCTAAATCCAATGCATGAACTGTCTTTAAGAGTCAAAACTGATAGTGAATTAATTGGCATGTTGTTAAGATACAGTAATGATATTAATTAATGATGAAAGGACAAATGGCTGCAAAATGCATTCAAATTAATTAAACAGGCGCTATATTTAGTTTTCCATGGCTAATCAGTCACTGCTGAGGTTATAGAAATCACTTTCCTCAGATTGAGCAGCCTGACAGTGAGATAACCGCGTGAGAAAGTCGCAATTAGCACCTTCATCTTGTACTGGCTTTCCTGTTGATGGTAGAAGGGCACAGGAGGTGTCAGGAGCGCAGCGCTCTGCTGAGGCTGCTTTTCTAAACGCGCACTGCCGAGCACCGGGGTCGCCTCTGGGTGGGGCTGTGTGTGTATGTGTGTGTGTGTGTGTGTGTGTGTGTGTGTGTGTGTGTGTGTGTGTGTGTGTGTTTGATAGGTTACAGCTTTTATTTATTTTCTTTATTATTGTGATGCAGACTAAAGAATATAAATCCCATGCCTGACATTTTTGTAATCCCTTATTTTTCCTCCCCCTCTTTTTCCATCCTCCTATTCACCCTCCACCGTTGACATTTTTACCATGGTTTATCCCACATACTTCTCCCATGATGTCTCCTCCTAACCCTGCTATGGTTTCTTTTTCTCATATTAAACCTGTATTGTTCTTCCTTACCACATATTCACATACGCACCTAATACACAATCTTTCCACTCTCACTTGCCACTGCCTCATGCTGTCTCTCTTGTTTCTCCCTCCTCTGCCTCTCCTGTCCTGTTCCCAGACTCCCTGCAGCATGTCCTGGGGGAGTATGGACTGGTGAGGCCGATCAGTGTGGACGCAGAGGGCCGCTTCCTGTCACACGCCGTCTCGGCTAGCCGCATGGCAGGAGGGCAGTCCCGTAGGCGCCGGAGGAGGGAGGTAGGAGTAGGCAATGATGAGTGGGAAGGACCAACAGGAGAGCCGATGGCCTTGCGGCAAAAGCTTTACTACAACGTCACCATCTTCGGCCGGGAATTCCACCTGCGTCTGCACCACAATGCCAGACTGGTGGCCCCCGGAGCCAAGATGGAGTGGCACGATGACAGCGACAGCACCCGGCACTCTGAGCCACTGCACAATGATTGCTTGTACGTGGGGGACATCAAAGACACACCAGGAGCCTCTGTGGCTATCAGCAACTGTGACGGCCTGGTGAGTGGACAACCCATGTTACCTCTTATCTATCTGACTGCTGCAGTGTTCACTGAGCTCACTGTAAAGGATCCTGTGAGCAGAATGACATGAGGACTATAGGAGATGGGAATAGCCCCTTGAATATGTCTTTTTCTCCTGGTCAGTGTTTCTGAATGACCCCATAGCTCCGAAGTTGTCTTGGGGTCAAATTTATGATTTACATCTCTTTTCTCGCTGATGTCCTCCAAACTGTAACAACAGGCCTGTCCTGGGAAATACCATGTCATGTTTTCATCCCTCTGCCCTCTGCCCCTTCTAGTATGCTCAAAAGAGGGAGGAATACACTGATGTTTCACTGATAACCTCGGTATTTATGTCTATATCTCAGCACAATGCTTTCAGAATTACATTTCACTGGCTTGTCCTGTATGCTGTAGCACTGGACACATAGCAGACACACAGCATTTGAATTCAAGCTGCCACCATCAAATATTTTGGTTGCACAGCAGTTGCTAAAAGAGCCTGAATTGTAAATGCTTTTAATAGAGCTGATGATGAATTGAGGAAAAGGAACAGAAATGGCAAACAGTTGGTGAATGGATTTCGGCAAGGGAGAGAAGTGAGATATAGACCGTGTGAAGAATGTTCACAGGAACTGCTAAGATGAGAGGATGCAGAAAGATGGAGACCAGTGACCGAGGAAAGACGTGGAAGGGACAAGTGTGAAAGATACGTCTCGCGGCACCGGAATAAGGCAAGTAAATAAGAGTAAAAATGGGCCAAGGATGTGTACAGGGAATAATGGGATTCGGGGTGGTGTTCCCCTCGTTAGGAAAAGTGTTCATTAGTCAGCCGGATCAGCCCGCCACTGGAGCTGAGTAGCAGCGACTGGATCCGTTTAGGGTTGAGGACACAGGGGACTGAGCAAGCAGCTGAGAGAGCAGGCAGGGAGCCAGGACAGCACAGGCCTGACATGCCCACTTAGCCTGACACAAGCAGCAGCAGCAACTCACTGCTGCTGCTGGCGCTCGCTCCGGCCCGTCACTCCAGGGCCTTTTGGTAATTTCTAGGAAAGGTTGCTGTCAAAGTGTAGTTGGTTATAGATAACAGATCACCAGTGTGGCTGACTGCACTGCCATGCATGACAGGGTTTTGTTTGAAGGATGGGTTCCCATGTTTTCAAGTCTTTCTTAGATAAAATAACACTCATATGCTTTTGTGTAGGTTGAACAAGTGTTTGATCATTTTAGTGCTTCCTATTGTGACTCAAATTTCAAAGGTGGGGCCGCAAATCCACTGTCCTCCTATCTGCAGAATTGCATTCTTAAAAGTACCCTTTCGAGTTTTTGTCCACTAGTAGTGCTATGGAGCAATGTATTAACGAGCCTTTCCTCCTTTTGCTTGCAACATACGCATGCACAAGGATAGACATGTGTGCACTCGAGCATGCGGGTGACGCAATACACAATTATATTAATCAATTGGTGATGGAGATTTAGCAATGTGCCAACAAAGGCCAGCAAGAAGAACACTGCAAGTTGTATGATGGAGGAAATACATTCAACACAGTTATTGGACCTCAAGGAGTCACATTATGCATTTTGGTGAAACATACTGAATGTAAATGTAACTGTACACAGAGCACCTTTGTAAAGTGCAAGATAATATGTGACTTTAACAATCAAAGTTAGATGAATCAAGTGGGTGTCTTCCAAAGTTATGGTCTTTTTTGTACAAAATTATCGTTCTTTTCTAATGTCCCTCCACCGCATCATAGCAAGAGAGAATTTTATTCTAAAAAGAATATTATATATGAAAATATTCATGTTGTTTGTCTAACTCAGAGTGCTGAAGTCTCATACTGGCTTCAGTTAAATTTCTATTTTTGCACAGAATAAGGACGGTGGACTGAGTCCCCCATCACTTAAATTAGAGTTGCATTAGAAAAGGATCTCTTCAGGGCCGGAATGGAGGAATTATGTCCATGTGAGTGTTGTTTCAAGACAGGCGTGAAACAATATGAACCTACAGTATATTTTGAGGCTGTTTTCAAAATGTTATCTTGAAACTCCTGTGGAGTAAAACAATATTGTTACAGTAACAATTTATAGGACAAATATTATTAATATGAGCACTGTAATATCCACGGCAAATAGTAAAAAAAAGAAAGAAAGGAAAAACCCCTTTTAATAATCACATTACCGCTGTCCACTTATATTTAATTTGTTTCTCCTCGCCCCTGAACAACTCATGTCATTACTAATCAATTCTTACAACCTCCTCAGGCTTGCCAAGAAATACAACCAAGCTCTGTTGGGCCCGGCCTAAGCTCTGCCCACATCTGCCTTTTTAAAGCCAGCAGAGCCACGTAGCCCAGCTCTGCCCTGCTGTGCCCACTTCCTCAGTGACCCACCACCTGGCTACAGCACTACCATTCACGGCCAAAAATCTCTTACTGGCTGTGATCCAGGGTGTGTGATGGCGACAAGGAGGGAGAGAGCCGAGACAGGGGCCAATAAGGTTCAAACCAAAATACAAGAAAATAATAATAAAGAGGCACAGGAGGGGGGATGAAGAGGGCAAAGGGTATAGATTTCAAGAAGTAACAAATGACCAGAATAAATAAGAGAGCATGAGAGAGCACAGAGAAAAAAGGAAAATCTTTGAATGGACAAATGACCTTTGGAGGGAATTGGATTTCTGTGAACAGAAGCTGTGATCAGCTGGTTAGTTCTTTGAGAGGAGGCAGCACTCTGTACAGTATGAGAACTGGGGAGTGTGCAGGGCAAAATTAAATTAAACTGCAGCTGAGACTGTGTTTGTGTGTGTCTGTTTGTGTGTGTCTGTTTGTGTGTGCAAAGTGCAGAATGGGGAACTGCATGGATCAAACTGAATAAAAACTAAAAGCGGAGGAGGTTTCTACTTCATGCATGAATGTTGGTGTGTGCAGTGTCTGTGAACACCTGTATTTGTACGTATGAATTAGGGTTAAATAATTTCTTGCAGCATTGAAATACTTTTCACTTACTAATAAAGACAAGATATGTGACAGTAGGAATAGCTGAATTCCATTTCACTGCTTTGGTTTCAGGCTCCTGTAGAACAGAGCCATTGTTGATATTATTAGTAACACCTTTTTTCTCTATGACAAGTTCAAAATACCTGCTGTGAAAATGCCTAGTTATTGGTTTACCTGACTTTAAAACACTGATCTGCCCATAATCAATCAATTTGTGTTGTCATTCTTTAGTCCTTATCAGATAAGCATCATACAACAATTCCAAATGATATAGGACCTTTGCAGAGAGGTTAGTATTCAATGGTTGGAAATGCTGGCGGCAAACTGTTCCAGGATGTTTTGGAGTAACATTAAGGCCGTCCTCTGCTATATTGATGCAAACGCATGGAGACAGCCACTTGTTGAACTGCACTGAACCTTTCAATTCTAACAAAATTCTGTTTTGCATTTGAAGTTATAGGTAAGTCAAGGAAATGGCTTCAGGTTTAAAAGTTAAACCGTTTATTTTGTTTAATGCTGCAAGATCTATGCCAATTAAGGTACAATTGAAATGTGGAAGTTTAGTTTAATTTTGTCTGTCTTCTTAGACACATGAATGCTAAAAATTACGGAAACTTTGAATTGTTTCTCGGCAAAGAGGTTTCAGCAAGAAATCACAGATCAAGATCTCAATTCCTCAACTTCAAATCCATGTGAATGCATGTGTGCATGTGTGTGTGTTTGCGTGTGTTTTTTCGTATGTGTGTGTGTGTGTGTGTGTGTGTGTAGTGCGTGCAGAGGTGTGTGTGTGTGTGTGTGTGTGTGTGTGTATGTGTGTGTGTGTGTTCAAACCGCTGGCCCCTCTTGTGGTCTTTCCTTCAGCCTCACCTCCAGTATTTGTTCAGAGATGTGGAGGCTGTGTTCGCCTGATTTTGTTCACATGTGGGTGTGAGGTCAGGTGCATCTATGTGTGTGTGTGTGTGTGTGTGTGTGTGTGTGTGTGTGTGTGTGTGTGTGTCTTTTTAGGATCTTATGCGGAATGTTGCGTATCAGCAGATCTTTTCTTTTTCTAGAAGAGACAGTGGCACAGTGATGGGAGTTACACAATTATGGCTATTTCATTTCTCCATGATAAATAATTATGTCATTGTGATTATGTTTATACACAGTGTCAGAGAGCAACGCTGTCAAATTCTCAGTTAGAGACACATCAATTTTCACTTCAGTTTATTAATTTTCATGGAATACTTCGATTTTGATGTAAGTTGGTACTTCTGCGGTTTATGAGCCTTGTTTACTGGAGCATAGTCAGAGCATGTCCTTCACACAGCAGTCATGATGTAACAAGGTGAAGAGGTCTTATCCTTTTACAGAGATTCTGTTCAGAGCGATTAGTATTATATGTGACCGATTCTAAACTCTTAATGCTCAGCATGCACCAATGCGACCCAGCTGAAGGTAAACAACTAAATCGAGGCGATGTAAAAGTATATAGACAGAGGGAGTCAAATCCATAAAAGTCACTACAAGTGTTAGATTTCCTCATCTGCTACCAGGATATACTTTCTATCTTTTAAACCATGTACAGATACCAGTGCAGCAATATTGTTAGAGCTGTGAGCAAAACATTTAATGTCAACAGATAATGTTTAAATAATCCCGGCAACTGAAACAAATGATTGTGATTAATAAGCATAATTTAATTAATTACCATGAGGAGACAACTACTTTACACGTTGCACTCACTTGACAAACATACTCTCGTTGCACTGCAGATATCTATCGCCAGTGTGCGGCTTCCTTTCTTCCAGATGGGCCGCAGCTCCTCAGATAATCAGCGGGTTCGGACAAATGGTGGGGCAGTTTCAGGTTACCGTGGGAACAGAGGGTCACACAGGTCTGTGAAGATGATAGAGCTGGCCAGAAATTAAATCCAGCTGGGTGAGAAGTGATCTTCGTGTTTTAGAGGTTTTAAAAGAGGAAGTGCGTTACCTGTCATTTTGGGGGTTGCTCCTAAAATCCAGGTGGGTGCACACCTGGATGAGGGGACATTTGTTTCCACAGCGGTGATGAACGTTGTACACCTTCACACACACACACACACACACACACACACACACACACACACACACACACACACACACACACACACACACACACATGCACATTGCACACTTTTGCTGAAGTGGGAATTGCGGTCCAGCACGCTACGCCTGCAGCATGGCCTGATGCTCAGACACGCTGCGGGGACAGACAGCAGCCAAAAGCTAAGCCTGTGAACCATCTTCACCTCGCTGCAAAAACCTGGGCATACATTTCTCTAATTGTCTCCACCCCTCGCTTACCTCGCTCTCTCCTCTTGCTCTCTCTGTCTGGTGTTTCTTGGCCGGCAGCGGTAGCAAGCAAGCAGGAGATCTCTCCTAATGATGGTATTAAAAGAGACAGAAAAATGACAGAGAAAGAGAGAGAGAAGAAGTAGGTGGCAGACAGCTTTTTGCTCCCCAACACCCACAGATTCAGAGCTCTGGCAAAAAAAGAAAGAGCCAGCAAGAGACAGGGTTCCTTTAGTGAGCAGTCTTTGTCTGTTTTTAGCAGCAGATCTGCTCCCAAGCGTTGATCAGACAAGCGGTGTTGAGGGTTAAGGGTATTGCCCGCTGTCTGTGCAGAAAAAAGTTATAGATCTAGGTTTCGCTAACTAGAGGATATTTAATGTTGGCTATTTGCATAGTATGGGCGTCATCATTTGTTGGCAGATAATTAGCACTGATCCTGTGCAGGTGTTGCCTTTTGTATATTCTGATATGCCATATTTATGTTTGGCTGTGTGCTTCAGTGTGTTCATGTGTGTTATTAGCGCACAGCAGGAATGCTGGAAGGCGGCCGTGTTATTTTAGTGCTTTCATTGAAAAGACTCAACATCAACAGCAAGGAGAAATGCCAAAGCATTGACAGGTGTTTTATTTATTTATTCACTGTGGGCGGATGCATGGAGATGGCACATTGTTTTCAAATACTATGAAAAATCTTATTCAGGGTTACAATACTAATTTGAATGTAGGGATGCAATACAGATATCGGACATCAGGCCAACGGAGCCAAGTAATTATATATGTATGTACTCTATATACGGAATTGTAGTTCCTGTTTAAGTTTTGACTAGGGCTGCAACTATCAATTATTTTAATAATCGATTAATCGGTTGATTATTTTTTCGATTAATCGATGAATCGGATAAAAAAAACAAAAAAGCATTCATTTCCAACCCTTTATTCAAAAACAGAACTGACACTGCAAAACATCTTCAAAAAGCACAAACAGGTTGCTCCTTGAACATCCCTGAGCTGTTAATTAAAAAAATAAAATAAAAATGGACTAACACAAAAAACATACACATGTATGCTTTACATCTGCCAAATGTGAGCCCTTTTTACTGTAATTGATCTCCTTGGAGCAGAGGCTGCATTTAGCATACCCTGCTTTATCAATATGTATGAAATACTGGGACAGTGGGAAGCTGTACTGCTCCTCTCACGTCTGTTTGGACCTCAACCTTCCTTAAACTCTTTCATTCACATCATCTGATCAATATCCGGGCCTCTTATGACCACAATGTCACGTTGTTGGCTAAGCCCAACTACGTGATTTGATTCATTCTACTTTGAGTAAAAAATAAATAAAAAAACCCGCAGCCAGATCCGCCGGTGTGCCGGTTTAACGCTAACGAGTGACAGCGTGAACTGAACCAGACCGGGGGGTGACGGCATATTTCATCACGTTACGTTTTTTTACAAGCAAGACTGAACTGTAACGGAACATAACGGAACTTTAACGACAATACACAACCAAAACACGTTAGCTAGCGTGATAGCAAGCTGACTAGCTTCCATTAAAAACAAGTTTGAGGGAAATGAAGACGCTGTAGACATCTTAATGCTGATTGGCCAAGACTCGACACGTCACGTCAAAGATGTTCTATTGCCCCAATCTCAGACACGCTGGCCGGCCAGTTGCTCTGCTCCGCTTTTTTTTTTCTTCTCCGCGACTTATTGAATGGCGTAATAATCGCGCGGCACAACGAATCGATGATGAAATTCATTGCCAACTCTTTTGATAATAGATTTTTATCGATTTTATCGATTCGTTGTTGCAGCCCTAGTTTTGACCAATTAGTTGCTGCATTATAAAGGTTTACAATTTAATTGTAATTCCTTTTAATTTTGAAGATTTTTTTACCAAGTTGTTGTTGTATGATTAATTATTTTAAGAATAATTTTGTTTTTGTAATTTAACAAAGTAATGTTTAATTCAAGCCTGATGTTGCCTTAGACATGAAAGAATAATCCCTGCCACTTCCACACATCGGGACTGAAAGAGTCAGATTGCTGCATCCCTTAATTCATTTCATTTTCATTTTCAAGTTCTATGACTATAATCAAAAATATTTTAAAGTTGCTGACATTACAAAGCTAGGAAACACACGCACAGTCTGGATGTACACACACCCATTTCTGAGCTAGCAGAAGGCTTAATCACGTGAGTGTGTTGACAAAGGGGCTGGCCGATCACAATTATAGGCCCAGAATTACACTAAATGCCAGCGACACAGACACTTACGCCTGCCATGGCCCTGGAATACACTGAGTCATTACCTCTGCATTAGGAGTCAATAGAAAAGGCCGCCCTGGGCTGAGCCAATACATCCATCCAGTCATCCAGCCAGTCAGCCCGACAGTTTAGCCTGGTCAGGCGTGGCAGCTCACTGGGCCCTACAATGTGTTATTCCACCCCGGGTCACACGATAAGCAGCTCTCAACTCTAATCAGCTCAAATTGAAATGATGACATCAATTACAGCACGGTGCACAGCTGTTATTGACCCCAGCCCTTACCGGCTGTGTAGAGAGAAAAAAAAAAAAAGTGTAAGGCTGATGGTTGAGGAGCGCCTGCAGGAACCGCATGGCTGGCGGGAGGGCCGGGTGTAGAGAGGCCAGACTGCTGAGGCATGGTATGAATGGAGAGACGGAGGGCGAGAGAGAGAAACATGTCCTCGGTATCTGATTGCAGGTTCCACCCTGCAGCGTAGCTCCACTCAAACACACAATTACTCAATCTAGAGCTATTATCAGACACAGAGAGAAATAGAGGAAGAGAGGGAGGGGGGGGGACAGACAGAGCACAAGCTCATTCTGAGGAACACTATACAGAGCAAAAGAGTGCTTTTACCAGAGCTGTGATTACTGCCGCTCATACAGTGCACTTAACCAGCCCCCTTGACTCTCTTTCGTCTCGCTCTCTGTCATTCACAGAGTGCTGGTTTGTTTGAGTGGTTGAAATAACAGGAATCATCTGAGAAAATGGAGCAGTGGAACCCCCGTGATTATAACGAAACACCTCTGTGATGTCACGATAACAGCTGGTTGTTTTGATACTAAAATCAGCTCCAGCACACTTGAATGATGTAGTGGAGACGGAATAATTCACTGTACATGTGATGATGTCACAATACAATACTGTGATGTCACAGTGATATTCCAGACTTTAGGCTTTATCTTCAACAGGGTTATAGTTATTGATTGATATTTTGGTTCATATACATGCAGTGGATTTGCGCAAAAGGTGGAAAGTGCAACCTCAGAGGGTGCACAGTAGTGAACAACCAAGTATCTTCTCAGACAGTCACATTACTTACTTCATACAATTCCAACCACACATCTCTACCTCCATCCCAGTGTAGAGGTGAGTGCAGATTCCCCAAGCAGGAAAAGGATGTTGTCTGAGAGGTGCAGAGTGGTGAGGCATGACTATAGGAATGGCAGACTACATGCCTTTGTATGTTGAGTTTATGTTTGTTTTCACTTCCGACTCAAATACAGACGCTTTGTGGCCCTAAGCTTCAAACTATGACTCTACGTACCCATTTGGAGTTCGTTTTGGACGTGTCGAGGATGGCACGTTAGTTTCCACTCATTACATGTATAGAGACTCTTCAAAATAAACTTCCATCTTCACAGGAAGTTTACGTTGAGGGAACAAAACCGCTTAGTTAGGTTTAGGATAGAGTTCAGTTGTGACTAGTGACTAAACTGACAAAATATCAACGTTAATTCTCTTGTTAATGTTGTTATCGTTTCACACTGGGCCGAACTACAGACTCTTTGACTAAATGTCTGTGTCCTTCGATTGTCGTCTGTAGTGTGGAAGGCAAAAACAGCATTTCATGGTCAGAGCAAAACATTTTGTCCATCATGTATTTAAAGAATCAGGGGTGGCGATGAAGAGAGCAACTGTGATGTTTCAGTGACCAAGATAATATAAATTAGTCCAGAATAGCCTATATTATGGTGGTGCAAACTATGGATAATGAAGGTTTTCTGCAAAGTAAATTGTAATTAAAAATTGAAAATAGACCAGACCTTGAAGGGAATTGTTTTTTCTTGCCCGCTGGACTGTCATCACCTGCTCGTCAGCCAGCTAGTCCCACCGGCCGTGCAGGAAACTGATCGATGCTAGCCACATCAGCAGTTCTCCAGCTAACAGGCCCCAGCAGCCTCGGTGGACAGTCTTGCAAACAGGACGAGACATCCTCCACCGTGTTCCATCATCTAACCAAACCCTTCTGTCGGCCTACCCCTGGCTGAACCGGCATGAGTCTCCTGTGGCCGCCGCGTTTTACCTCCCATCCGCCACATTCGTACTCTTAAAGTTTCCCCTACATAATCAGCACAAACAAAACATAACGAGAGAGAGAGACCGAGAGAGCGAGAGAGAGCGAGAGAGAGAGAGAGAGGGAGGGTAGGGAGAGGAAAGCGGCAGTAACACAAACGGGGAGAGAGGAAGAGCACGATGGAATCTTAATGTGCCCAAACCTGAAGAAGAAGAACAACAGCAGCATCATAACGGTTGTTACCTGCTCAGTCAGAAGGGAGGGAGGAGAGTCTTGCTTATTTGCATGAAAAAATAATCACTTTTTATTGTCTCTTCCTCCCCGCTAAGGTCACTTTGATGCTTTCAGAAGCTAGTACACTTGTCGAACTGATCATGGATATTCTATGTTTGCCGGTTGCTTTCACTGCATGAGTGCATACTTGAAAAAACATGTGTGCATTTTTTCCCAGCCTGATCTAATTAGTTGTATTTGTTCTTCCTCTGGGTTGACTTGTTTAGCTGTCACATTTGTATTTTCTGTTTGCATGTTCCTTAATGGAACAGAGCCGGTCTGTCTGTCCTCATCTTTGTCTGTCTGCGTACAGTTTCTATGCTTGAAAATCATTTTGCTTGCCGCGTGATGCAGCAGGCAGCTAAGCGGCAAGAATCGCACTTCATAACAGAAACTCACACCCTCCTCATCTTACTAAGGCTGCTTGTTTTTGTTTTCTGCAACAGAGAAATAATCACTTTTTCTCTCCGAGTGTTTTATGTTTGGGGGGTTTTGTCAGTGCATGAGGAGCTCGGGAATTGTTAGTGTACCAGCATATGTAATATATTATATAATAATATATTGTATTCTAATAACTGACTCTGTGGGGGCTGGAGTGGAGCAGTAGAAACAAAGAAACACATCTAGTGCTTTGATCACTGTGACTGATCGTCTGCCAGAGTGTACAAGGAAAGCTTTGGATACTGCCTTACAATTATGTAAGATGTAATGGAGACTTTGAGATGACCTTGGCCATGTATAGCTTTGTGTGAGATTGAGTTACCGAATAGCTGGGCATCCGAGGTGTGCTGGATGTATCTTCTGGATCAGGGACGGGGCCAAACATCAACACTTGCAAAAGCAAAAGATTTAGTTAGCAAGTAGGGCTGGGTTATATTTATCCCACTATAAATCAAACCAGTCTTTAAGAGTTTAAGATTCATTTTAGATTACAATTCCCTATCAAGAGATTGGAGAACCTGACCAACAATAACCAAGAATTGTGTGATGTGCAGACAAATAGAAAGATTATACAAAAAGAGACACGCATCTTCAATCCTGTCAGTCTAAATCCTTGTAAATCCCACACTGTGAAATGTTTACAGTTTATATCTTGAGTCAGTCACATCCATCACTTAAAATCCCTAATTTATGACGTTTCCAATCAGAATCATGTCTTTTGCAATTAGAGAAGCAACGGCATGTGTGACAAATTGCTCGTTCCTGGGGATAAGTATAATTACTGGTGAAAATGCAAGCGCTTACACTTAATAGCTATGCTGGTGATTCCTCAGGTGGTAAAACATGTTGTGGAATTTGCCATCTTTGTGGCACCTATCTTCTTTGTGTTGGACCTTAAGTGATACCAGCTTAGCCCTGCCTCGTCCACTGCATGGCCCCAAAAAATGTTTTATTTTTCTGATGGTATTATCTGGTGCAAAGAAAAGTTCCCTCCCATCTGGAAGCCCACTCCAACCCCACTGTGCCTACTGATTGAAGGGGGGCTGTCGTCAAACAGACTGTGATTGCCAGAAAACAGCTTAGCGTCTGTGATGGGATTGGTATTAGTATGTTGTCAAGCAATGTAATTTATCAACAGAATATCAACGTTGCTGAATTTCTTATTTAGGAAATTCCCGGTCGTGATCTGTGTTTTATATGGTTTATACATGGGCCAACCCCATTTTGCAAGTATGTGATTCAAAGCCTCAACTTGCCTTTGTTCTGTTGAAGCTCGCTAGTGGCTGCTTGTAGCCCGTCCTGACTGCTGGTCTCCCTGGAAAGAGGACAGGAAGCAGGGATCAATATAGAAGCATGTTAATAGTAAGCTTTATTTTCTCTTTTACTATATGTTTGTGCATTTGTGTGAGGGCTGTTGAGGCCTCCTACACTGGGATGTACAGTTTATGTTTGGAGCGTGTGGTGCCATTTGTGTAGCTTAGTGTGGCACGAAAGAGCAGTAAGGTGCTCAGCTATTAAAATAAGAATGAAGGAGGAGATACATGATAAAATAGCTCTGCTGTCAGACTAAGTCTATTATTGGCTATGTTTATGGCCATAGCCAGAATTGTGCATCCTTGTAACTGCTATCCTCTCTCTCTCTCTCTCTCTCTCTCTCTCTCTCTCTCTTTCTCTCTCTCTCTCTCTCTCTCACACACACACACAAACACACACACACACACACACACACACACACACACACACACACACACACACACACACACACACAGAGCTCCTCTAAGAGTGCGATGATTGACAGCATCACTTGGAACACAAAGAAAAATGATTTTTTTTCTCAGAAGCTAATCCTTTGCCTCTCTTTCACACACACTGACACTCAGACGCAGACACACTGGGGAGAAGGGACTTATTGTCAGGTTGTGCTCTATCTCCACAGTTCATTTCTAATCCTCTTTCTCCCTTTCTGTACTGTCTCCTACACACACAGACACACACACCACCGCCACCCGGACTGTAGTCTAGCTCTAGGCTGGGATCCACCACACAAGTCCCCATTGTGGCCAAATCAGCGAGACTGGCAACATAGTGAGAGTGGAGGGAGACGGCTGCATGTGAGGAGGCAGGCTAGTTGAGGAATGAGGAATGATATACAATTCAAATGAGACACACTGGAGAAGAGGGACTAATGGAGGAATAGAGCAAAAGGAAGTGTTCTTTTTTCCCGTGCTTTTTGCTCTCCTCTCCTCTCCCGGCAGCAAGGTGCTGGCAGGGCGGGTGTGGCTGCAGCTGACTCTGATGCGATGTGACAGGGCCCTCCTCTCTGTCCTTTTTGCTGCTGTGTGACAGTGTGAAGCCGCAATCCACCTCCGTCTCTTTTCCCTCCTCCCCATGTCTTCAGCTCTCACTGGTTGGGGGGTAGTTATGTGCCCTTCCTCTCAACCGCGCAGTCTGTTTGCATACTATGCGTATGGCTGTATGGAGGTGTGCGTACCTTTCTCTATGTCATCTTTCAACTGAGCATCAAACACAAAAGTGTTCTCGCCAAACAACAAATAATGGATAACAGCTGTCCAAATATTAATTTCTTCAAGAATTAATCCAAAAACTGTCCAAATAAACATTGGGAATGATTAAACATGAAAGGAAACCTCTTGAATTTAGCATGGGTTTCTTTACTCTTCAAGTATTGATTCGAGTTGCATATGAGCGGCAAGATATTTGAGATCTTATTTAATCCTGACATTTAGGAAGTGGATCTCAGTTGGGCGTGCCCGGAAAACCTCAGCTGACTCTTCAACACAAAGGAGTAGCGCCTCAACTCAAAGTTCCCTCCTGATGGCCGAGCTCCTTACCCTTTCTCCTGCCGATCTCCCGCTCCATCTACCCCTCAGTCGTGAACAAGATCCTGAGATGCTTGAACTCCTTCGCTTGCGGTAGGCACTACGTCCACACAGCTGGCCTGGGAACGCCACGGGATCCCCCAGAATGAGCTGGAAAATGTTGCGGGTGAGAGGGAAGTCTGGGTCAGCTTGCTGGGCCTGCTGCCACCGCAACCCGACCCCGGATAAGTGGATGAAAATGGATGTATGGATGGATTCAGGAAGTGTTTCCTCAATATTTTTTTAGGCAGTATTTACAGAGCACAGTTTTCTTTTGAGAGCAGGGTGAACTCCCAGTTAGCACTTGTGGAGCTGTGTTGGCCTGTTACTACAGCCACTCTGTGCTGCCCGAGCCTCTATCTGGTGGAGATAATGTGTTATGTTGTGTGGTTGTGTTGTGGAGCTGAAGGGTTTTCTTGAGCCACTAATAGGACCATTCACAGTATTCATACTGAATGTCCAAGTCGTGGTAAGGATTGCCGGTTTTTATGGGCCTTTTTGTTTGGGAATAGGCTTCACTCTGCTCAACATGCATTGTTAGAAGCTGCTTTTTCACTCCAAGTGCACATTTTGTAAAAATGACTCAACACAATCAGTTCTGAAATGGCCATTGCCTCCAAATGTTTCGTGGAATTCCGTATTACTTGCACAGTTTTCGTTGTAGTAGTGTTACTGTAGGTTGTCACTTCCTTGGGTTCTCCGCCAAATAGTTGGAAAGTAAAGTAGTCCAATAATTCCTGCAGATTAAGGTAGCAAAGCCCTGATTTGTTTTGCTGAGGCCTTATGATTATTACATGAGAACAGGGGCAAAAAGCAGAATGGCAAATTGACAAAAAAGTATTTAATTTCATGTTTTTGGTAGTTTCCAGTGGCTCGTTGTTATTCTTATCTTTTTTATGGATATGACAATGCGGTGCTTGGTAACTGCACGTGTCATTGCCTCGCCGGTTTCATCACCATGAGAAGTATTAAATCAAGCCCTAAGCCGGACGAGAGGACTAGAGCCTGACAGAGGAAGAGAAAGTGGGCTCAGGTGAGGTTGATGTTTTGGGCTGAAGTACTCTGATGTTTTTTTTCTCCTTTTTTTTTTTCTCCTCCACTGCCCATCCATCTTTATCTCCCTTTTGCCCTCTCCACGTCTCTCTCTCGCTCCCTCCCACTACAGTGCGCAGAGGTCATAGCCCCAGCTGAGCCACAAGCTGTTGTTGCCTTCCACTGACTATTCTACCTGCTAATATGATCAGCGAGCCCACTTTATCACTTTACTCTCAAGCTCCGTGTGGGGAAGATCACACAGACTGCTTTCATAAAAGATGGCGTGGGATTGAACACAAGTAACCACACCTGGACAGCCAACCATAATTTTAGTGTTTAGATGAAAACCTGACATCCTCAGTTGTCTTATGTTGATGAAGTGTTGGATGTTAAGCAATCAGTGTTGTGGTTGTTTCCTCCTCCACAAATAAAATGGTAGTGGGTTCCAAAATAGAGGGTCTTTTCACGCAGTGTCTCTGTGTGTGTGTGTGTGTGTGTGTGTGTGTGTGTGTGTGTGTGTGTGTGTGTGTGTGTGTAGAAGAGGTGTTTCTAAGGGTGTTTGTATGGAACATGTGATGAAGATGTACCATTCAGGCACATTAAGGGCCTCAGATGCTCATATTTTGAATCACTAAGAATGTGTACCAGTTCAGACAGAGTTAAAGGAAGAGGCACCATCCAGGTGTCTGACTGAGACACCTGGATGGTGCCGTCGTCAAACCACAGTGCCGCTCTATCCAACATAGTACACGTTGTTGTTTCTTAATGGAGAGTGAGTTTTGTTGGTGGTTCTCTATTATATTTTTTTGTTTTTGCTTCTTTCAAACAAACTGCTCCTTGTTGCTTTCCTGTGTGCCAGAGGATTTTTCACTGGATGTAAAATGGCTATACATGTCATAGCACTAGTGCTAAAACAGCAGTAAAATATAGTATGTATACACGTCAAAGATTTTCATCCAATGAGTGTTATGTCTTTTGATTTTCAGCAGACATATGACAGCCAGGATCTTTGTTTGCCGAGTGTCGTTTGTTTACTCTCATTTTCTTCTCAAATGCTGCTGGACACTGCTGCTGTTTATTTATTTTTTGAGGCAGCTGTTTCTGAAGCTCATCTCTCACTGTCTACAGGAGGAGAGGGCGAGTGAGGCGGGGGTTGGGGTAATTTGGTTAGGGGAGGTAACTATGAGATATGACAGAGAGGGAGGCAGGCTTTTTGACACAGCCACTTGCTGGTGCTGTGCTGTGATGTATAATGGCAATACGAGGGAGCTCGCAGAGAGCAGAATGGCCTCCACGAAACACACACACACACACACACACACACACAGCAAATTGCACACAAATTGAACCTATGGGCTATCCTTCTACCATATGAACTACCAAGCACAAGCCCTTGTGCGTTTTCAGGATTAAGGTATCTGTTTGATCTCAGTGAAAGTATTACATGAAAAAGAATAATGTGCTCTGCGAAATTGTATAGAACCGTTTTCCACAAGGAGCTCTAGCCATTTGTGCTCCCTTTCAGAATATGATAGTTTAAGTGGCTTATGCTGAAGCCCTGGCCGGCAGTGCACAGCTCCAAGCAGGAGCTGTGAAAGGGGGCCGATTTCCTCCCAGACGATGTGATTGTATAAAACTGTGGCTGTTGACTCCGCTTCCAGGCCGCAGTAATTGGGGGCAATAGAGGAGCCCGGTGTTTCCCCTCTAGATGAAATCTCTGGTTAAGCTCAGACAGGGTGTGAATTACAGTGCCTACTGTATTCTTCAGCTCAGCAAGAGGAGGATGCACATGTGTGTCGGTGTGTGTTAGTGTGTGTCAGTGTGTGTGTGGGTGCACAAGCACATATTTATTTGCTTGAAAGTGGTGGGACTCCCTGGTGATTTTCAGTTTGATAGCTTGCCTTATTTTTATTTTTTTTGCTGGTGGTGACTTTTCTCTGAGGAGACTCTGTATAATTGTCTTTTTTTACCTCTTTGTGTGACTACATGTGTGCATGAGTGAATCATGCGGCAGAGGACAGGCTTTGGACTCGTCTGCAGATCTGAGGATTAGAGAAATCTGTTTTCAACCTGATATGTTGTATTAACAAAAGCCTGTGGATCAGATGTTGGAACAGGGACGCTGTGTAGATGTGTTAACGTTTTAATTGGCACCCACAAATTCATGCAGTACAACATAAACTCATGTATGCGCTCCTACAGCCTCAGGCTACATCCTTATGTATTCAATCTTGTCCCTTGCGTTTGCTTGCGTACGCACAGTATAGTTCAATGTCATTTTATTGTTATTTGTATCTGCATTTTTAAAGTATGTTGTAATACTTAATGTAATGCAATTCATTAGGATGAATACTGTCATGAGAAGTGACTTTGTAAAGCTGTCTATTAAGTCAGCCTTTTTAATTACTGTGCAAATGTTTCTGCAGCTCATCAAAGTTTTCCAAGAACCAGTCCGCATTGAGCTCGGTCGAGTCCATAATGTGTTTCTGGTTCTATGCACATAGCTCACACCAACGCCGCTTGTAGGTGAAAGCAAAAAAAGGGTTTTATTGATCCACTTTCCCTCATACAGGTTGGGGAAAACAAAATCTCTTCTTCCCATAAATGCTGCCGTTTAGCTCGACACACTCTAAAAGTCCACATCTCGTTCCACAACATAATCCACACAACGCAGTCGGAAAACGGTGTGACTCCACTGTGTGGCACAGATGCTGCTAACAGCCGCAACTAACTGCACCTGCGTGTATTTCTTACAGTAATAAAATAAAAACATAATTTGTAACATTCAAGTAGAAACACTTCTGATTAAATTTCCAGATATAAGTAGGCAGGTGAAAAATGGTCTGACACTAAATTGTATTCAGGGGTCTTTATTTCTCGACTACTCTTAAAAAGATAGAATAGTATTACATTTAAATGGAATGTTCAATTTGTGTTTCATTTAATAAAGATGTTCCTACATTCAAAGGTACACTGTAAACACAAAATCTCACTTAAAAACACATGAAGTGCATCAACCGATCTGATAAAACAACTTGAATCCTAAGTAAACTTAAAGTGCCTTTAACTGTGTAGCTCGGTACAAACAATCAGTGCATTCTTTCAATGCATGAATAGTGGTCGCTCTTCTGTTAATACAAAAACAAAACAAACAATACCACACAGTTAAATCTGAATTTAAGAACATGAAACATTTGGTCCATTAATAAATATAAATGATGCAGTGTATCATACTAGCTCAAGTGCACATACAGCATTGCACAATGAAAATAAACATAATTTTCAATATAATAAACAAACTTTAAACGAACATGAATAATAACAGAATGAATACATGTGGGATGGTCTTAAAACGCTAAACGTTATTGGCCTTGCAGTCCTCTCATGAATGCTGAACACGCGTTGATAACATCTGTAAACATTGGACCAATTTCATTACAAGTGTTGAAGCAAAATGTTTGGCTCTGTTAAAAAAAAAGCTTCTCCCTTCACATCCTTTTATACTTTACCATCAACTGTAAATCTCCCAAGTAAAGATTCAGAAATGTGCTGCTTTCTCCATTCTTCACTTCTCTCCACACACCCAGTTATTTTAACAAGTGCCTCCAGGGACCACTGAACTCTTCTGTAACAATAAGACTGGAGTGGATTGACGTACCGCTTGAATATTTGACCTTTTTCAGGAAGTCACATTTCTTTCTTGACATTCTCTGCGTTTGAGCAGGACATAAGGGCGTGTTTTGCACTTTGTTCTATTTTGTCTTATGGATTTCCTCCATTGTGTCGACATGCACTTTGGGCAAACGACAAATTGCAAAAATTGTCATATTAATAACTCAGGGGAGCGGGTAATGCGGTTTATGTCTATGATCATATTGTAGCGATGTATAAAAGAAAACATGCTACCAAAACAATAAATTGGACCCAGAAGTATAAATAGCATCATTAGCTGCAGTTTATAAACAGGTGCAAATTGCTTCAGGCTGGATTTCACCTTTAATTCCTCATGGGGTAGGAATAAGATGTGGAACACTGGGGGAAGGGCTGACACATCACCTCCAAGTTGTGTTCACAAGGCCGCCATGCAACCTTGAAGTACTTGGAAACAGGCGTAGACACTGTAGCAGTCTCTGCTGGTCTTGTTATCTCTCACCACACCCAACACAGACACGCACGCAGCTCTAAGACGCTTAGACAGCTGCAGGAGAATGTCATTGTCACTTGCAAGGATGCATATCATGTTAGAATTACAACGCGAGAAAAAATCATCAAACTCATCGTCATTGTGGGATATTTGTGTTTATGGGTGCGGTGCATATGCGCTTGCAAGCGTGTTTTGTTGCAAACATCAGTTAAACACTGTATGTGCAGATGATGGATTGTTTACAAAGTTGCAAAATAAAAACTTGCACATTTTGCTTCTTCTCCTTAAGTTTCTCTCGCCTTTGTCTGTCCCTCAGCTGGATTGATCTAAATAGTCTCTCTCTCTCTCTCTCTCTCTCTCTCTCTCTCTCTCTCTCCCTCTCTCTCTCTCTCTCCCTCTCTCTCACCTCTCCAGGCAGAGAGAGTGAAGCTCAGAGCATGCCTGGGAATATTCTTACTCAATTTGTGTGTCGGTGCTGTGGAATCACGGCTGCTGGCGGAGGCCCTCCTTTGTCATGGAAACACCAATTTTTAATCTTGGGTCCTTAAACAGATGAATCTGAGCCTCTCACATCGACTAACTAACTCACTGACTAGCACATGCACCCTGGTGTAATTGATGCATCCGAAAGTGGGTTAGATCCGGCATACACACATTATATCGGAACGAGAGGTGAAGATACAGAATGAGACGAGCTGAGATGTAAAGGATCAAATAACATCTGGATTGTTAATGATGATTGTTCACTGCTCAAAGCAAAGTGTTAACTAAGACTGGGAAAGGAATACTCGTTCACAGCATATGACAACAACTGTGACAAACTGGGAAAGAAACCAGCTTTGCACATTTGAAACATATGAAATGTGAATTTGAAGGTTTTCTTCAGCCTACTTTATTGTTAAAGATTCAGAAGACAAAATATCAGTTGTTTCAGTGAAAACCACAACTAGCTGTGACACTGTTTTTAATCTATAAAAATGAAACCTAGAACATTACATTGTGTCCTTAACTGCGGGATGTTTTGCATGAGGATGATTCCGTCGACCAACTAGACTTTGGCCACACCCTCGCTCCGACGGTATCCCTGGCTACCGCTGGTAACCTTGGAGATACCGGTGGAGATATGCTGCAGTCAGTGGGCGTTGCCAGGGCGTGATATGAAAGCATAGCTGGAGCTGTGTGTGTGCGTACGAGTGTTTATGGGTGTGTGTGTCTGAGATCCCCATCGCAGCCTCTGCCAGAGCCTTCATTTTGACGTGTCCTTTGATGACGGCATTGGCATTCGAGCAGCCACACACACACACACGCACACACACACAGGAGAGGGGAAGGGGGAGAGATCGAGGGAAAGCTGTGAAATATGAAACAGGAGCAGCTAAGTTCAGGTACACTCTTGCATAAACACATATTAATTAATTGTGTAAGCCAGCCGCTCATAAGAGACGAGGTGTTTTTCACGCACATGTACCGTATGAAGTGCAATGTGTCCGTGTCTCTAGCTGTGGGCCCGTGAGGCCAGAAAACCAGAACTTTCTCTCTGTGATTTATGGCCAAATAATTTAGCCTCATCAACAGTATTTGTATACTGTATCTCCTCAGAATCAACTAGCTCTTTATTTGTTAATCGATAAAGAAATTAACATTTGGAACTATATAGTGTGAACATAATGCAACTGCTGATGCAACTTTTAATTACAGTTCTCCATTGGGCTTAACAAATTAAATCAGTTGTTTAATTTAATTTAGTACAGTTTTCCAAGTATTTCACACAACAGCATTTATTTTGCCAATATTCTTCATTTTAGATCTTAAAGCCATTTGTCTTTTATTTCTGGGATAAATACTGATAAGATAACATGGGTACGTAACAAATTATATACATGAACGCCAATGAGAAGGAAATGAACTGACACTTTCTTTTTATTTGGCTGCTTTGTGCTAATCCTACACACTCCTGCCTTTTAATGTGCATAATCCCTCCCCGTGTTATCTCAGGCTAATGTACAAGGAACAGCACAGCAGAGTGGAGGAGATGCACTCGCAGGCTGCAGCTAGCAGCTTCCCAGAGAGGGTTGAGGCGGAGGCCAGTGATGTTCACTCGTCTGTCGAACACGCACACTGTCTGTCTTCCGCCGGAGAGAGACTCCCTTTGGCCTGGCCTGCCTTCATCAACACATTAGCAATATGCTGCGGCCAGCGTTTTCGACTTACTACAACAACACACAGACACGATCCAGAGACAGAGGAAAAAGTAGGGAGGAGGTGTGAAGAACATAGTCACTGACTATAGTCAATATGAAGATGGCTTTATTGCCATACTGTCTATGTTTCCTCGTCCTCAACCTTGCTTTCTTTTAGTCGTTTCTTCACTCCTCTCAATGATGCCCCTCTCCTCGCCTCTCCTCTCTTCCCTTTCCTCCCCCGAAAAGAAAGAGGTCATTGCTACACCCCCTCACCCCACCCCACCCCCACCCCCCCACCCCAGGTTCTTCATAATCAAATATTTGACCTAATGAAGGGATATAATTACTGGTTGCTCAGCACTGGAGGTGTCCGATTACTGCTCCCCCTTTTCCTTGCAATTTATCACTATGCTGACAGCAAGGGGTGTGTATACCCATGTGCAACTCCCTATATGTGTGTGTTGCACAAGTGTGTGTGAAAATATTCTTTGAAGCAGCAAGTTGAAGGAGTGAGTGTGGACCTGTGTACAAATTTGTAGTTAGTTGGCCACTTGAGACTGTGATAGCAGAATGGCTTGTTGGAAATGCCATCTAAACTATGCTAATGCTCGTACTTTTTCAGCACAAGCAGCAAAGCCATAATTTACATTCTTTCTGTGAAGGGTCCAAAAAATATGATGATCATAGCTGCCTGTTTGCAAGTAAAAACATAACAACCCTGACTTATCATGTTTTTTTCACAGATAAGTTGCTGTGCATACAAATGAGAGAAAGAGAGCATCTACATGTGTGTTTCTGTGCATGTGTGCTTGTTGGGCATCAGTGGGCGTGGGGTTGCACAGCGGTGGCCTTCCCAAGCGTAAAATGAACTGCAGTGGAAGGGTTATGTGAGTGTCCAGACCGTTTAGATTTAACTATGAATTAATAACCAGACTGGATCACAGCGCTGGAAGAAGGGCAGGCGGCTGAGGGGGCGAGACAAAGGAGAACAACAACAGAGAGAGGACTGAGGGGTGGAAATTACTCCTAAAGCCATTCTGTCAGCACATTGGTGGATGCCAAAAAATATTACACACGGAGGACTTCTTGACTTTAAACCCTCAGCTTGACTTTACCGCTTATATACACACAGTTTATAGAGATATGAGGTAAAAGCACCTAACCTGAAGCTACACGCCGAGCATCTTCGAGATCACTGGTTGATTTGAATTAGCCAACAACTCCATGATTTCAACAAGGCCACAGTGAAACTACTTGGCGGGCATTGCTTAACATGAGGCATTTGTCATCGAGGACAGCTGCTATTAACTGTCTTTTACTATTGGAAATGACTAATTTTTCATATCTACTGGCTAGACAAACATTCTTGAGTCATAGACTTACAAAAACACAAATGTTGTTTTCCAGGCGAGTCGAGGCTTCAGCATTTCTCTGGGCTGTTCGTAGATGAGTATGCATCGGGTGCGTTCACAGACAACGTGATCTCATCCCTACTCTTCATATTTTGCTGCTTGGGCTGAAGCCCCTGGTGAAGCCTTTTGTGTGGTATCTTGACACAGAAGGCTGTTTAAAAAGGTTGCGGTTAGATTTAGGCAACTACTTGGTTAAGGCTCCAAAAAAAGATCATGGTTTTGCTTAAAATAAGTATACTCTTTACTTAATTCAAGATACGGCCTATCGTCATGTGACTTTTGGATTCAAATGCTGCTCCCCCGAGTAAAAGTCCTGTGTCCGTTGGTCCCATCGACCACGGCTTCCTTTCTCGCTCTTAAATACTACGTCTGTTGCTCTGAGCGTCTCATCAGGACGCAGATTGCTTTACATTGGAGTTAGTTGAAAGCCCGGTGCGTCTCATACACACTCTGAAGGGGGCCGTGTGCGTCGCCGCTACCCAAGAGCTGCATTTGAACCCTGGGAGTGAGTCCAGGTGAGTCTCTTTTATATTTGAATGGATTTGAAGTATTCAGCCCCCTGTGCACCGCCTCTTAGGATAGTGCAGCTGTTGGATGAGAACGTTCCCAGAAATTAATTTTAAAAAGTCTCGCTTCTGCTCAGATTTCTTGCAGGTGCAGCTGGGGTCAGGAAATGAAGTATAAAGTGTAATGAATACCGTCTACCAATTGTCCACTTTAAAACTGACACTGTATGTTTCAAAAGAGCAGCATCATAATAATGGTGACAAAAACTTTGAGATGGAGTCGTGTCCGTAAAAGACGAAATGTGAGTGGAGAGATGGTCTGTAAATTCAGTTACGCTCCACTTCTTCATATCACACAGCCTCTTCTAAACTGTTGCCCCTGTCGTATCCAGAGATAAAGCCCCCAAGGCCTGATGCCTCTTCACCCAGTGAGGGTTAAATAAGTGTGAGGGAATTTGAGGGAATGTGGCAGTTTTCCCAGTCCTATTCCCGTTCCCAGGCCTGTCCATGAATTATTAGGCTAATTCCAGTTAATGAGTGAGGTCATGTTAGATAGATACAGACATACAAACGTGTGTGTGTGTGTGTGTGTGTTTGTGTGTGTGTGTGTGTGTGCGTGCATGTGCGTGTGTGTGTGCGTGACATAAATGGCTGGCATCATTTACTGTAACTGCAAAACCACGTGCACGCCTGACCAACTGACCCCTTGCATTACCATAGCAATCAGAAGTGGTTAAACATTGAGTGTACTGATGCTGCATTGATTTTCTGGAACTTTTAGTGTGTGATACTTTGCTTTGAGAGGTTGCCGTCCTTTATCTGTGCTTTCATCTGCAGCCCCATGGAAGCCATTCAAAATCAACTGTGAAACTGAAAACAGCTTTGTTTCTATGTTTCTGTTCTCAGTGTCTAAATAGTTGTCTTTTCAAACGGGCCGATTTCATTTGAAAGCGCTGGCAGTCCTCTGTAACCTTACAGCTCCCAGGAATATCAATAGCATTGCCACTGTGCTTCCTTGACACATCTTGAAGCATCTCCTCCACACAGAGTGCACAAGATTCTAGCTGATAGATGTTGTGATGCTGTTCAAAAGGCCGGCTGCTCTGACAGATATCTCTGCTGTGCACGCAGTGCCCTTCTCTCTAGTGTCTTGTCCGCCATGCAGAGTTGTGCTGGCTGCTATTCACTGTGTGGCCTTCTCCGAGGTTTCTGGCATAAAGACGATTTGACCTCCAGTGTGCTTGTGTGTTTGTGGGAGTGTGCGTGCCGAGGCACAGGGTGAAGCAGAAATGCAGCAAAGCAATATTGTGTGCTCACCCCTTACCTATTGTGTCCTCACATACCACCAAGGTCCACAGTATTCAGTGCTTTTCCTAGTCATCAAGCACAACATCAACAATATGCAAACCGAGGTATCTGAAAATGTATTTATTATAATTCATCAAGTGTCTTTTGCAACAGCAGTCATTCATATGTTGCATGTGTCTGACATGTCTCACTCTGATTGGCTATGTGACCTCACACAGCAGGTAAGGGGCAGGATGGTCCAGGTTGTGGTGTTCAGTGATTAGTTGACCTCTTAAAGGTGAAGACCTAAATGTCCTGCTCAACTACTAAGAGCACCAATGGTCCTGGTTAGTGGGATGAGCTGGAGGAGAGCATTTCAGCCCAGTATCTCTTGGAATGAAGTCCATTCAGTTGATTCTACATCTCACAATTTACGTCCAATATTCTTGTCTGGTGGTTGAGTTGGAACAGTTACAGCGACACGCACACAGCTGAGCAGTAATAGAAACGGGGCGATATGGATAATAGGTACTTTTATATCACAATATTGAAATACTGTACATCACAATACTGTAAAACAATTGTGAAACTTTGTATGGATAAAATAATCAGACATCTTACACATGAAGATACTTTATCACATTGATGCAAAAATCACATACAAATCCAATATTTCCATAAACAGTCCCACTCACAGTACTTTCAATATTGCACACAGTGGCCTCATTATACCAATAGATATTTAAATTACAGGTATATATGGCAAAATGTGTGACAAATGTTGTCTCACAGTATAAACGTGTCGACACAGCTGTAAAATCACAATTAGATAATGAAACTATATCCCATTAAGAAACAGTGAATAAACAAAAG